>NC_091435.1:36260790-36297560 GCF_964237555.1 Oryctolagus cuniculus
GTCTCCCACGCGGGCACAGGGGCCCAAACACTTGGGCCATCTTCTACTGCCCTCCCAGGCAACAGCAGAGATCTGGATCGGAACTGGAGCAGCTGGGACTGCCCATATGGGATGCCAGCACTGCAGGTGGTGGCCTCACCCACTACGCCACAGCACTGGCCCCATTTTGGTTTCTGTACATCATACAGTATATGATACTATGTATCATACTTTTTTTTGTTTTCTTGAATGTATATTCATAGAATATAAACTACAGAAGGACACTCACTGTTTTTTGTTTAATGCTGCTTTCTGCAGGGCTGAGAATGTTGTGTTCAACACAAATAGGTAATCAGGAAAGACTTGAGGGAAATCAAGGATAATAACAATTTCAGTGCATTTGAATCATTAGGGTAGGAAAACGAGAATTATAGATAATGGACATTAAATTATCCAGACTAAGTTAAGGGCAAATAATATTATCTTGATAGTGCATAAACGCAAAAGAAATCTGTTATCACTAACAAGTGAAGCAATTATTCCCAGGCTCTATTCCCTTGTGCTTCTGACTTCATTTGCTAAAACCAATGTTTCCACATTGAGTGTGCTTTGCCACATGAGCTGGGTCAGCCTCAACCCAACCCCTAGAATTATAAAAATCCTTTTAGAAATTCATTTTGAGTTTGAAAAGTGCTAGGTATTCTCTCAAGCTCCCTGACCTCTTACGTACTGCAGCCATCTTCGGCTTTCTTACTATTTAATTTTCGTGTGAATCTGTTAACTCATTGTTTATAAACAGTGTAGTATTTGTTAAGTTTAAGTGGTCTATGTCGTAACTTTGTTCTTTATCTTTAGTGCCAAACTTCTCCTCATGCATTCTTCTGGGGAAGGGGGCTTTAAATCTTGGCTCACGAGTTCCCAGGGGATGGATATGAGTGCACACTGCAGAAAGGACACCATAAAGGGGAATACTGTACAACACTGTGCAATCGCAGAATCAATGAGATCTTCGTGACTGAGGTGCTTCAGCAAAAACCTCAAAAGACAGAACAAGCAAGCAAGTCACGTGGAATCCCTGCTGGCAAGAGCAAAATGCTTCGTAACTTAAAACTATAGATCACGTAATTGTCTACTTAGATCAGAGCTGGAATTCTGAGATCCAATAATCTAGTCATACAATGAGATAAATTTATCACTAACCATCATTCAAAATGAGACTTCAGAAACAATTTCGAACTCTATGGGACAGACAAGCAATTCACAAAGCAGAAAGAGACAAAAAAAACACTGGAGTGACTTAGCAGGCCTTCTGGAAACATACTAGATAACCAATGTATCTTTAATAAATAATTTTTATTGTAACATATGGGATAGTTAAGAGTGCCAAGTTAATCAAACATAAAAGTGTTAACTTTAAGGCATTAAAATCCTAAGTATAGGGTGTTTGAGTGTTTTGTTGTTGTTGTTTTGTGTGTGTGTGTGTGTGTCTGTTTTACTGAACTGCAAACACCATGCATTTCTCCACTTATTTTCATGTCAACACAGGGCCAACTGAAGACATATTTATTTTAAAGGAGAGCTGAAATGGGTGCCAATTCAAACCTTCATTGAATGAAGAATGGGATGGGAGAGGGAGCAGGAGATGGGATGGCTTGCAGGTGGGAGGGTGGTTATGGGGGGAAAAACCGCTATAATCCAAAAGTTGTACTTTCAAAATTTATATTTATTAAATAAAAGTTTAAAAAAATAATCGACTTCATTTTCCTGTTTTTCTCTGGTGAAGACGTGTAGTTTAGACCCTCAGGTGTTCCCACTGTTGGACTCAATACTCACAGTTATCCGTTCATCCTTGTCGTCCAGGGGAATGCCGTCTTTCTTCCACGAGATGGTAGGTTCAGGATGGCCTCTTGGAGGTTGGCATTCCATTACTGCAGGCTCCCCTACTGCCACCATGACATCGGAAGGGTTTTGTCTGAAGTCATCCCGTAGTACTGCAGGGACAAGAGTACATCCTTAGACCCAGCAAGATATGCACCCAGTCCTTATCTCTGAACTTCAGAAAAAGAGACATTTATTATAATAAGCTACTTAAACAGCTACTGCACTACAGCTTTAAGAATATATAGCAGCTTACAGACATTCGCAATTTAATAAGGATTTGGCCTTGAGCATACACAGGAGGGATAATTCGATGTTCTTCTTAGACAACTGGGCAAGTCTGTGCTTAGTGCCCTCAGAGTGAGTATTTGCTTTATTTTTAACTTGCATTTATTTTCTGCCTAATGTCCATAGCTTCCTTGTCCTTATGCTATTGAATATAACTGAATCATCTTGGTATTATATGACACATCATTATGATGCTTTCTGTAATTAAAAGAATTATGCAAGCATACAAACAAAAATACTACAGGAAAATAATTCCAAGCAACTATTTAAGAAATAATTTACAAATATTTAAAATTAACATGTAACACTCTATAATCATAATGTAGATATCTTCAATATTAAAAAACACTATGTATATTTGCAAAGCGATCACTTTCAGAATCATTTTCTGTGTTTTTCTTTTGACATTGACTAAATGTGAGTATCAGAAAATACCACTGATGATAACAGCATGCTTTTTTATATTATTATTAGTTGTTGGCAGTTGGGTGGTATCTATTATCTCATTTTATCCTTAAACCTATTCAAAATGAGAGAGATTCCTAACTATTTTTATATATTATTAACCTACATTTTAGAGAATAAAATTATCCATTATTGTAGTCACAGCTGGATATTTATAATATTGATATCTACCATAACAATAGAGTAAAATTTGGAAAATTAATCAAATACATATTCCAAAGCAGTTCATATAGTAAAATTGTCCTCACTACCCTGATAACATCAAGGGTCCCAGAGCTATTTGGCATCACTTGTCCACTTGTCTTATTTCACAATGCTTACTAGACATGTAATCTTTTTTTTTTTTTGGACAGGCAGAGTGGACAGTTTGAGAGAGAGACAGAGAGAAAGGTCTTCCTTTTGCCATTGGTTCACCCTCCAATGGCCACCACGGCTGGCACGCTGCAGCCGGCGCACCGCGCTGATCCGATGGCAGGAGCTAGGTACTTCTCCTGGTCTCCCATAGGGTGCAGGGCCCAAGCACTTGGGCCATCCTCCACTGCACTCCCTGGCCACAGCAGAGAGCTGGCCTGGAAGAGGGGCAACCGGGACAGAATTCGGCGCCCTGACCGGGACTAGAACCCGGTGTGCCGGCGCCACAAGGCGGAGGATTAGCCTAGTGAGCCGCGGTGCCAGCCAGACATGTAATCTTGAACATGTTACTTAATACCTATTTCCCTATAAAACAACGATAGAGATGTATACTTCAGTACAAAGTCTAATAAACAGGTATTTCCCTCTACCCCCTTTTCCTTGATTCTATGTATAATAAAATATGGACCAGTTTAGTAACTTAATTTGATGGTACTTAGAATGTTAATTAAGCTGTTGAGTGTGTAAATGTGAAGTGCTAGACATTATTTATCTTTTAAGTGGTATTGTATTGAATCCCTTCTACTATGATGCTGTCCTGGAATGCAAATCTCTCCATTCAAACGGCATTTGGAAATGGATGAAGTACTATAATGTCAAAAATTATTTAAAAATCACACAAATTTTGGTTTTAAATTTAGAGGCTCACCAAAACCTAGCTTGTCCTCATGCAATTCTTTACATTTTCTTCCTCTGTGACCACCTAAGTATATACATAAATCTGCATAAACACTACACACATTCAAAATCCTGTTTTTCAATCTGCATATTGCTACAACCTGGGAATCCACATATTGTTAACACTTGGGAAATACTGTCTCAAAAAGCATGCTTGCTTCCTTATCTTTGGAAAGAATAGCACAAGGAAAAAGAAAGAAATGGGAATATCTCACCAAACTGTTATAATTTTAACTTTAATCTATACAATATTAACAAAAATATATAGACACAAAGGTTAACCCTGTGGAATTGAAAATCCCAGCTAGTTCCTACATAATAAAAGAACAGAGTATGAAGACTTTCACTATTTTTAAGTTTATATTATTACTAGTTATTAAGAATGTACCACAAATAAAATGCAAAGTTTACAGATAAAGCAAATGAACTGATCTTAACAAGCATATGTGATTTTTGCTGGATCATATTATTACCTTATGATAACACCTCTGAAAAGTTTTAACATCCTTGAAACATCCAAAAGAAAAACATGTTCCAAATAAAAGTGAATAATTTGCACAACATTTTTATGTAGTAAGCTTAAAACCATCTTGGTAATAATATATCTTATTTACAAACTGAGATCACTTCCAAAACCAGTGAATAATAATGTCTTGCAAAAATATTGAAAGTATAAGTCAGATAAAGCGAAGATATTTCCCAATTTATTATGTTATTTGGGCTTTTACAGTATGTAATGAAAAGCTAACAAAATGTAATCCATTAAAGATTGTTGCTCAGATAATATTCATGTAATTATTTTTGCAGCTGTAGAGCATAAAAGTCTAGTATTGCATATGACTGCAGGCAATCCTGCAGAAAATTATGAATTTAAAATACTTGTTCTCTGTTCTCTAAGAGCAATTTTTCTTCCTTATACTTATCCTGCATATTTCCTTTTGGGTAAAAACATCATGTGTCACATTATAAAATGGTATGAACTTTTGGTTGAAAGTCCAATTTTGTTAATTCACAAGTACAAAAAATAAAACTAAAAATCAAATTCACATGATTGGCAGCATTTTGGCAGAAAAACCAAAGATATTGTAAGTATTCCCAGGTACAGATCTATTTCAAAACCTCTCCTCTCCTACCTCAATTAATGAACGTGTGTTTTCTAACATTTCTCAGTTTGAACAGTCTGAAGTTTTAAAATTTGAAACTAAATTTTCAGAAAGAAGTTTTAATATTAATTGAAAAGAACAGATAACTTCTATGGCGTATCTAATAAATATCATCCAAAAAGGTGTTAAACCACAGCTCATCCTAATATTATAACATTACATTTCTTTCACATTGGTATAGTTTCATTTTATGTGTACAGGTTGGTATACTCAATGTGTCACAACAGGTTTCTAAAAAATATTTATGTATTAATATATTTATTTATTTGAGAGCGGTTCATTCCTAAAATGCACACAACAGCCAGGGCTGGGCTAGCCTTTGGGAGCCAATATCGCAGAACTAAATTTGGATCTCCCATGTGGGTGGCAGCCATCACTTGCTGTCTCCGAGGATGCACATTAACAGGAAACTGGAACTGGAAGCAGAGGCAGGAACGAACCCAAGCCCTCCAACATAGGATGCAGGCATTGCAAGCAGTATCGTACTGCTACACCAACTGTCTATCAACAGCTTTTCATGTTTCCATGCCATTAACAAAGAAAACATCAGCTACCTTGAATCTTTGACTCTCCTGGAAGTTTTTTGTCTTGAAAAAAATTTTTACCTAAAATTAATTCTTTAAAACAAAACAAAGCCTATAATCATTTCTGTTTCTGAAAAATTTTATAGTTGTTTTACCATAATTATCAAAATAAGTAAATACACTTTCAGAAAAAAAAGAAAGAAAAAATGGAAGGAAGGAAGGAAGGAAGGAAGGAAGGAAGGAAGGAAGGAAGGAAAGAAGGAGAGAGAGAAAGAAAGGGAAAATCTGGGTAGTGTTAAGAAGATAGGAGGCAAAACAAAAAAAAAGAAACTGTTCTAGGTGTCACTGATACTATAATATTTATCAAACACCCTTTACGAGAGTGTGTGGGAAACTACAAGCTACCTACAGTTCAGGAAATCTTGTATCTGAAAGGTATTCAGCATTACAGAGCAAGCAGAGAGGTGTTTGCCAACATCTAACCCCTCCCACACAAGCAACCAGGTCCCAGGAAACTTTGTTCCTAGCCTATGTTACTCTCCAGAAAAAAGCATAGGTCTCCTGGTTTCCAAGGCAGTCCCCCTGCTGTTTCTTCCTACCATCTCATAGTTGTACTGTACAATGTCATTCTCCCATCTAATCCACTGTATTTCCCACAAAGCCACTCCATTGTTGCAGAAGGCTTGACTCACAGTGTCTGTGCAACCCGCTCAAGCGTTCCTAAATTAATTGTGTTCCTTAGTCATGTGGTGAACATCTGGGAACTGAGTTCTCCAGCTTCATGAATCATGGAATCTCAGCACAGTAAGGGCCTGAAAGATGTGTGGTCCAAATTTTTTGTTTCAGAAATTAATAAATTAAGGCTCCTCAGGGAGAGAAGGGCATGTCACATAAATAATAATGATAAGGTTAATGTGAGCACTATAATAATAATGTTAGCAATGGCTGATGTCTATTGAACATTTATTATGTAAGGAACTAAACTAGGATCAACTCATTTAACCCGATTACAAGCCTGTGATAAAGTGAATTTGTTAGTTTCGTTTTACAAGTGAGGAACGTGAAAGGACTTAGAACACAGATCTCTAGTCCATAAGGAATTCTTCTCTACTAGGCTGTCCACTTATCTGGTCTGATCTTACTACAGTGCTCACCATTCTAAATACTTAAGTATCATGACATCATGATTAATTAATACTTCAACTTCTTTCCATTAAGTATCATGACATCATGATTAATTAATACTTCAACTTCTTTCCATTGAAACACAGGTAAATGAGAAAATTTCCTTCTCATAATCATTTGAGTATTTTTCTTTCTTGTATTTTCCCAGATTTTGCATGTTTGCAAGCGGCCACTTCACACTTTCAGAAACACTCTGAGAATAAGAATTCATTATTTACAATATCTGTAACATGCTACTTCTGATCAGCAATTCTTCTGTCAATCACAAAATGACTGAACAAGCTGTATAATAACAAGTGTTTTAATTAAATACAGATATTTTAATTAGAAGTAGGTGTCTGGGAATAACAAAAGAGAACATGCAATTTTAGGATTTATTTTATTTTCCTTAAAAGACTACTTTATCAATGAAATGTTTTAGCACATAATAAACTGTTGTTGACAGGGAGAAGAACAAAATCAATAAACCCTTAAAAAGCAGAGGATATTGAAGAACAAAGTAAATGAGGAAGCATATTCTCAAAGACATCTCTGGACGCTCAGTAACAGTACGCCCCTGTGGCAATACACCATTTTAATTGCTTTCAATATTACTAATCATTTACCCAACCTTTAATTTTGAGCACAGAATATATCACTCACTTGTGATACTTCCAATTCTCCGTCTGGATGCCAAGATACATGCTGACACAAATAAATGTCATTTAATTTCAAAATAACTATAATTCTTTCACTTAAAACATCTGTACTGAGGATACACTGTGCCTGGCAGTGATGTTACAACTCTTGTATTTTCCGTGCTGTGAAGTATACATAAAATGCCAACAACTGTCAAGAATGATCATTAACATCTACTTTTTTGGCACAGGGTACTACAACAGGATTTTATTGCAGGTTATTCTGAATGAAGAGATATATATTTGGAACTGGGTAAGAAAATATATTGTAAAAGCATCTATAATTATTTTCATTACTATCTTTTGACTCTCAGCATCTTCAAAAGAATGAAGAGCTATCTGGAGTTCAAAATTCCTTAACATAGCTTAAAATAAATTAATCACTCCAAACTTCAAAAAATATTAAAACAAAAGGATGAATGCACATTGAACAGGAAAACTAAAATTATATCATGTAAAATAATATCCCATGAAGTATAGCCCATCTTATACCATCACTTTCTAAAGGTAAGAAACATTTTGGCCGGCACCAAGGCTCAATAGGCTAATCCTCCGCCTGTGGTTCCAGCATACCAGGATCTAGTCCCGGTCGGGGCGCTGGATACTGTCCCAGTTGCTACTCTTCCTGCCAAGCTCTCTGCTATGGCCCCGGGGGTGCAGTGGAGCATGGCCCAGGTCCTTGGGTCCTGCACCCGCATGGAAGACCAGGAGAGGCACCTGGCTCCTGGCTTCGGATCAGCACGGTGTGCCGGCCACAGTGTGCCGGCTGCAGTGGCCATTGAGGGGGAGGTGAACCAATGGAGAAGGAAGACCTTTTTCTCTGTCTCTCTCTCTCACTGTCCACTCTGCCTGTCAAAAAAAATTTTTTTAAAAAAGAAACATTTTAAATGAAGCATGCTGGCATCAATTCTGTCTAATGTTATGATTTAATTATGATTGTTTCCTAATGAAGATATATGAACTTTTTTCAATTTGACATTGAATAGACCTACAAATATTCTTTAATAATTATTCATTCTCCACTAGTGTTTTTTTTATACAGCATACTTCATTTTTTCCCAAAGAATCATTTATTTTAAAGTCAGAGTTACACAGAGAGACGCTAAGACAGAGAGAGAGAGAGAGAGATCTTCCATCTGCTGGTTCACTCCCCACATGGACACAATAGCGAGGTTTGGGCCAGGCTAAAGCCAGGAACCAGGAGCTTTATCCAAATCTCCAAAGTGGGTATCAGGAACCCAAACAAATGCCATCTTCTGCTGCTTCTCCCAGGACATTAGCAGGGAGCTAGATCAGAAGTAGAGCATCTGGGATTCAATTCAGTGCCAATATGGGATGCCGGTGTCTCAAGTGGCAGCTGTGTTCACCATGTCACAATGCTGGACCCCACAACTCTATTTTTAAACCTTATATTATGCTTTGCTTAAGACCCTCAAAGAATTATGCTGGCAGAAGCACTTACTTTCGTAACTACTGGAACTTTGGGAGGTTTCACAAAACTCCTACACCCTATCCTAGGAAAGCAGTACATTCTTTTTAAAAAATTGTACATTTCAAAATATTCTATAGCACAGATGGATGTGAAATATCTCTCAAACTTAACTAAAAAATGAGTGCAATCCAGTAAGAATAAGAAGCTGTTAACAGAATGAGAGGAATTAGTTACAACTTGGGTCTTCAGATAATATATGATGGAGGGGCAGGCTAACTTAAATGCAATTGGATATTTCTCTGTGCTGCTGGACTGCAGCAATGGGACATGCACACCACAGTGACATCCCTGTATCCCAAAGGGGATGTCCCCTGGGGTATTACAATGACACTAAGTCATCAAGACAAAGAGAAGGTAAATGTGACACTAGATTCAAGTCCAAATCTGAAATGTATCCAAAAGTACACATTAATAAAGAATAATCTTTACACAGTTCATAATCAGGAGGCTCAAAATCTGGGAAATCATAAGAAAGGTACTGCCAAAGTCAAATTGCCAAAATAGTATGTTCTAACATAAAGATGTCAGTAACTTACTAGTTGCTTACATTTTATACACCTTACATTACGAACGAAGTATACTTAGCAATGAAAAATGCTGCATTCGCAGAACATCATTTCACATGGCATTATTTGTAGATGTATGCATTTATGAGTCAGAAAACATAAGTCAGCAAATTCAGACTTATAACACATACTATTTCACTCTCCTGTGATTTCATTAGGTATATTCACAAAGACTTAGTTATTTCCATACAAAACAGAACGTTTTACACTCTATCTTGTTAGGGTTATTATGAAAGCTAATTATTGAATGTTTATACAAGACTTACCATTTTTATGGTGCATTACATCTGCAAAGAAGTATTGCTATTAGTCACTAAGTAAGGAATTGCCAAATTTCTCAGCTGCCAGTACAAATGGAAAGGGGACAAAGAATGCCATTGACGAGGGTTTCTAAGTGCCAGAGCAAAAGTCACACTCAGGAGTGGCCTGGCAGGGTTAAACAAACACAGACAAATGAGGATATCTGAGCTGGGGGACCCAGACTAGGGAAAGACAGACATGCATTCTTTACGTGTGTAAAAATCCAACTTTCTATGCAGCACCCTGCACAGAACGGGTCTTCAATCAAAAGAATATACTTGTGTATCTATTGTCTGGTTCTTTCCATCTGAAGGTCAGCTCTGTGAGAACCCAGGACTTGTCTTTACCTACTCTATACCTCCAGTGCCAAGAATACTGCTCAAGACATATGAGCACATGTATTATGCTTCCAGCACATGTATTATGGTCTAGATAGATATTAAATAGGAGTGACTTAACTTGATAAGAGAACTAAGCTTGCAGTACTTGAGGGGATAGAGACACTGTTCAAATACACACATGCATACATATATAAGGATACTGCAAAAAGTTTCTAGAAAAGGGAATTAAAAGTCAAGTTTATTTTGGTGCAAAATTTTTTTGAAATTCATGCATAGTTATTTTTTTTCATAATATGCATTTCCATGAACTTTTTGAAGACCCCACATAGGCATGGATTTCAAAAAGTTTTTGCATCAAAATAAACTTATCTTTTGATTCCGTTTTCTACAAGCTTTCTGAAGGAAGCTTGTACAACTATAATTGTGACATGTGTAATGAAGGGATAGGGTAGGATGTTGTGTAAGAGATTAATGAGGAACATAATGTAGACTGGAAGCGAGGGAATGCTGAGGAAGTAACAGTTAATAAGCCAAAGCCTGAAAAGTAAGACTAGGTTAAACTCATCTTAATGGAGTGCACTGCAAGTTGAGGAAATAATCCAGGTTGAGGGAAGACGTCTGGTACTCTAAAGGAACTTTCAAAAACTCAGATCCTGTGTAGCACAACGGATCAACAGCAATGTGACACAAGCCAGACAGAGAGAATATGTGTACATGTTGTACACAACAGCCATGACATAGGTCAACTTTCATTATATTCCCATGAAGAGCCACTGAAGCTCAAGCTAAATAATCTTAAGATGGAATATTCATATTGATAAACATCCATGATATGTGAACCATTACTGACTGATCCTGTGATGACATCCACATTTTGTAACAAATTATAGCTAAAAATTTACAGATTATTTTGTTTGGAGAAGGAAAACAACTCAAAATATTAGGCGAAATTTCCCAGGGCTTATCATAAAATAAGTTTAAATTAATAGATGACAGAATTAATAACATATTAAAGGATATGGAAATCAATATATAAGGATAAGAAAATCTATAGCATTTTAAGTGTTGTCACACATCAGAATAATCAGAAAGCTAATATTTTTCAGCTTATGGATTCTTAAAAGCATACATAAAATTCCATAGGAGTATGCTCAATTTTTTAATTCTTGAGGGCTTTAGTTGTGACTCTCTCAACATTTACTCAATTAAAGTATGGGGCATTATGTTCAGTAGTGCCAGCTAATAAGATAGCTAGACATGGGCATTGCTTTCAGGGACAATATTTCAAGGCTCTCTCTCTCGTTCTTTCTCGCTCTCTCTCTCTCTCTCCCCACATGTATGTTTGTGAAGGTGTCACAGAATGCTTCGTTCAACTGAAACTTTAGACAAAAGTCTAACATTCCAAATTGATCAAGGGTACTGTTCCACATCCCCATCCGGGCCTTTCCTGCAGGAGATTTTGGGTTTAGTGGCCTTTGAGAAAAGGCTTGGAAGTCGCTAGCAAGAAACAGTGGCCACAACATAATTTGAACAACAGTTCACATTCATTTCATTCAGCACTGTTGACTCAATGTATGCATACTAGTTCATGTCATGTTCACAGTCAATGTCCAGTAGGTACCGTCATCTTCATTTGACAGACAGATAAAGCAAGAGAGGAAAGGTTCAATTATGTTCTCCAGCTGTCACAGAGATACATAGTAGACAGATATTAAGCCATACATACAGATGTGGACCTGTATAATGTTGTCTGCTTCAGCCTGGACTTTCAGCACTAACCTCTGTTGGCCTTCTAGAAAATAACCAGACCCGAGGTTGTCTTCTTAGTGGTTTATAAAAGAACTCCACAGGGCCAGCACTGTGGTGCAGTGGGTTAAAGCCCCAGCCTGCAGTTCTGGCATCCCATTTGGACACTATATCGATTCTCCACTGCTCCATTTCTGATCCAGCTCCCTGCTGATGCATCCGGGAAAGCAGTGGAGGATGGGCCAAGTCCTTGGGCCCCTGCACCCAAATGGGAAACCCAGAAGAAGCTCCTGGCTCCTGGCTTTAGACTGGCTCAGATCTAGCCATTGCAGCCATTAGGGGAATGAACCAGTGGATGGAAGACCTCGCCCTGTGTCTCTACCTCTCTCTATAATTCTGTCTTTCAAATAAATAAAATAAATCCTTTAAAAAAATAAGAGAACTCCAATTTTGGCCCACTTCAAATACACTCAGCTGAGGAAGTACTGTCATTGTGAGCTGACATGTGTAGAAATGTTATTCCTAGTATGTAAAACAGTAGCCTGATATAGGCCCAGACTACCAGAGCCTATGAAATCATTAACTTTTCTCATTGGAATATAACCATCCCCCTGCCACTCCCACCTCCAAGTGTAAATGGGCACAAAGTCAGCCAATGAATGGACTCCAAGCTGTACTAAGGGTTATCGGACATGCACAATATTAGATTCCATAGCAGTTGTTCTGATACTTTATTTTCATAGAGACATAATTTTTTTTAAGATTTATTTATTTATCTGAAAATGCCAAGTTACAGACAGAGTTAGAGACACAGGGCCAGGTCTTCCACCCACTGGTTCATTCTCCATATGGCTGCAACGGCTGGATCTGAGCCAGTGTGAAGCCAGGAGCCAGGAGCTTCTTCCAGGTTTGCTACATTGGTACAGGGGCCCAAGGACTTGGCCCATTCTCCACTGCTTCCCCAGGTGCATTAGCAGGGAGCCAGAGCTGAAACCAGGAGCCATGAGCATCTCCCACCTGGGTGGCAGGGTCCCAAGCACATGGACCATCTTCACTGCTTTCCCAGAACTTTAGCAAGAAGATGGATAGGAAGTGGAGCAGCCAGGACATGAGCTGGCACCCATATGGAATGCTAGTGACACAGATAGAGGCTTAAGCTGAAATACCACAACACCAGGCAGAAGACCTAAATTTTTTAAAGTGCTTAAAAAAACTAGACTGTTTTCTATTTAGAATTTTTGCTGGTAAACAAAAATGATTGTAAAAAACAAAATCACACCCAGGTACTTCTTTACTCTCTCCAGTCCACAATATCATAACTCAACCAGAGGACTAAAAGGAGCTTTCACATTTTATTGGGGGAGGAGAAGAAGCAGTGTCTAATGGTAACAGTCTCAAGAGAGAGAAATCCTCACAGTTTAAAACGATCTCATTAAAACCTCCCCAGTAATTGGGGAGAAGCAGGGAAAATAGCTGTTGGCTTGGAAAAAAAATCTCACCAATGTATCCTTGTGCAGCATAATTAAAGTTGCCAATTATAACATTCTACCCCCAAACCCAAAGGAATAGTTCAGTGATAGGGGAAAAAAAACAAGTTTAAATAGCACACACAGAGACACGTCAACCACACAAAAAGGCCTTTAATTGGTGACAATCTGCCCTAAATCACTAATATTATTCCTGAACATAACAATGTTCAGATCTGTTAATTCCTTATATCTTACCCTATCACAGGCTGTCTGGGGCTTCAGAGAAATAATGCCAAATACCTAACAGAGCTCTCAATGTATAAAGAACATAACAAACACACAATTGTGCAGCTATGTGAGCTGCCTTTCTCACAAAAACTATACAACCCTTCGGGGGGAGTTCATTTAGCCAGTAGCTCTTTAAAAGACAAAGTTTAAGACCTCTTCATGCTGATAGCAGGAACCATGCTAAGAAATACTGACCAAAGGTACTAAGGATTCAATTAGTAGAGTAATATATCCTATTATATCTCATGTTAAGGATGCGGTCTTTACAGATAACAGTATTTTAGAAAACGCATAATTTATTTCTCTTCAGGAAGTATCAGAATAGAGGTAAAACTTCTGGCATGATAAATCAGCTCAATCAAAGTAAATAATGTACAATTAAACTAAAATCTTGAAGCACGAGTCATTCTTAAATGTTATTTGGCTGTGCATCTTTTTAAATATCAGATGATGGAAATGAAGTTTACAATAGAGGAAAATTCCATAGTACAAAAATCAAGACTTCAGTGCCACTCTCTGGTTAGTGTCCTATATGCAAAACACCCACAATCAGTAATGGAAGTGGTTAATCCTATGCTGGAGCGCTAGGACCAGCCTGCTAGGCAGTGATCAGAAACTGCCCTTTCCCTGCTATCCCTGCCTCCCTGAGCAACAAAGCTCTGTGTTAATACATGTAGCCTCCAGCATGGCCAAAGGAGGCATTGCTGCAGAAGGTGTGAGGGTCACTAAAATCGCTTTGCAAAACATGCTGAAGACCACCCTCGTCCATGGTGGAATTTACAAAGCTCCAAAGCTTGGCTATACACCAGGTCCATCACTGTGCCTGCATCCCAATGTGATGAGACTATGAAAGTCAAGTTGGAGGAGGCCTTTAGTGCTGGACACCAAATTGATAACAAGATACTAAGAGAATGAGCATGATGTTGTAAAAGTGACAGGAAAACAAACAAACAAACATAAAGTGGTTGGCTGCCTGTAGTTGTGTGGTAGGTAAGGACCATGGTAAAGAATCTCAACCCAAGGAGGTCACAGAAGACTACTCTGGTTCAAGAAATTAGCTAATAAAAGGATGTGTCTCCAAAAAAGAAAGAAATACATACAATTAAAAAAAAATCCTCTGGTCCAAGCTGTCTCCCACAAAAGTTCTCATTCTTGGGGCTGGCATTGTGGTATAGAGTATAAAGCCTCTGACTGCAAGGCTGGCATCCCACATGGGTTCTCATTGGAGGCCCAGCTTCTCCACTTCTGATCCAGCTCCCTTCTAAAGGCCTGCAAAAAGCAGCCAAAGATGGCTCAAATGCTTGGGCCCCTGCCACCCAGCTGGGAGACCCGGTAGAAGCTCCTGGCTCCTGGTTTTGGCCTGGCCCAGATTTGGCCACTGCAGTCCTTTGTGGAGTGAACTAGCGGCTGGAATATCTCTCTCCCTCTCCCTCTCCCTCTCTCTTGCTTCCCCATCTTCTCTTTGTAACTCTGACTTTCAAAATAGATAAATCTTAAACAAAAAGTTTTGTTCTTAACAGCACAAACAGTGAATTAAAAACTAAAACAATTCTGTGATTCCCATGGAAGCTTATTCTCTTTCTTTTCCGCTTGAAAGTTTCATTTTGCTGTTTATTGCTCATCGTACCACAATTCTCTGCCGTGAAACAGAAACTGTGGGGCTCTTTCTATGTTTGCTGCCCTGAGGTTTTTAACACCTCTAAAAGGGCATGGTAGAAACTTCCGGAAGTCCAAATGGTATGAAAGACGTGCAGATACGAAGGCCAAGATGGGACAGGGGAATTCCACAGAAAGGACATTTTCGGGGAAATCAGTTTTAGCAAAGATATCTATGGGAAGTTAGAATCCGAAAAAAGTAAAATTATCATGCCCATACACCTTGGAAACCTATGCCAGTCTGAAAAAAAGGGTACTGTGGTTAAAAAAAAAAAAAAAAAAAAGAAAGAAAGAAAGAAAGAAAAAGAAAAAGAAAGAAAAGAGAAAAGGCCTCTACTGAGACAATCTAGTCATGGTTCCAAGAACTTAGCAGCTCATCATGTTCTAATCAGAGTTAAAGGACCAGCAGGCTCATCTAGGACCTTATAAATGAAGAGAAATTAACCTCTTTGAGGCAAAGTTTGGTTTGGTTACATGTGTTGTATTCTTAATTGTAAACTCTAAATAAAAATAATCCAAACCAAATGTAATTATT
This sequence comes from Oryctolagus cuniculus, assembly GCF_964237555.1. Lineage (NCBI taxonomy): Eukaryota > Metazoa > Chordata > Mammalia > Lagomorpha > Leporidae > Oryctolagus > Oryctolagus cuniculus. The sequence continues at coordinate 36,276,432 of NC_091435.1, forward strand.
ATCTTTATTGAGTTCCATAAATTATCTAAGGCCCAGTACATCAAACTACAATACTTGATGATCAATAGTGGGAAACAGGAATCAAATAAGCAAAAACTCAGTCCACGGGTTGAAGGCAGCCAAATGTTTTCTCTAGAGATTTTAAGATCTCTGCTTATAATGAGGAACAACAAATGGTTTTTAAGACCAAGTTAACTGTCCAGTTTTTGGAAATACCCTACAAGCAATTTAAAGAACTATAAAACCATTAACAACTCCAGTAAACTAAAACAAATAAAATAAAAAATACAAAGAAACCTCTGAGTTTTTCTGCAATGCTGGCAAGCGTTGGATGGCTTTTCTTCTTTAACAGGGTCCACTTGGAACAGTAACATTTCTTGTAAATTAAACAAATGTATAAGGTTTTGTTTTTCCTCAAGTAGCAGCTGAAACTTCTACTTTCTTAGCTATTTTTTCAATCTCCTTATTTTCTAAGTGCTGAAAGGTATTTCTATTCCTACTGAACCAAGGAGTTTATAACTAGTCAATAAAATCTGATTGCCATAAAACTTTTGTATTTTAAATATCTTGGTAAACCTGTTTCTGAATAGCCATTTGGATTTTTTGATATTCAAGTACTACAATATCAGTACCTCTCTAAGTGAGTTGAAATAAAAAGAAAAAATGATCACTGTTACTGTCAACTTAAATCAATCACACATACTTCAACTACTAGAGGGAAATACAGAATAACTGATTATAACAGTGTATAACTTTCCTAGCTGAAATTATTGATAGCTAATTTTGACATACTAAGGTACACTTGGTGAGGAATATTAATGAATAACTTTAAATATTCATTATGGTTTGATTTATAAAATTATGTTATAATTTCCTTTGAGTAGAATAAATATTTAATTGTAAAATTTAGGACTTTTAAAATAATTGTGATGCTAAGTTAATTTAGTGTTTCTAGTTTTAATATAATATATTACATTTCAAAGAGCTCTGTTTCATTAAAATTCTTTGTAACAGATTCATATTTATCTTAAAAATAAAAGGTGCTATCAATAATAATACAATATTACATTTCCCTATTAAAAATAATGGAAATAATATTTTGAGGTATAAATAGATTTTCTTGGCTTTTTTTACAGATATCCTAAGGTAAGTAAACAAAGGTCCACTTGAGATGCATGATTAGTTTTAATCGACAATGACCTATGATTTAACAGAGATGAAGGTCTAGATTTACAGACATCATGGGACAATTCCATGGCTTTAATGAGCAAAAGTTGAGTCATATAAAGGATTATTTATGAGCTTCAGAAAATGGCAAAACACAGAAGTCCCCTTTGACCTAAGTACTAAAAGTCAGGAAATAATAAAATGAAAAACACATTGTTGTTCCTCTTTTAATCACATTTCCATTTGTTATTTTATTTGTTTCATTTGTTCTAAATTTTCTGTTCCTAAAGGGAAGTTTATATAAACATATAATAACCTGGGATCATTTCATTTAATGTAATGTCTCTAATGAAATGATGTAGCAGCATTTCTTAAATTAATTTTTTCTTTTGTGTTCACAAGGTTAGAACTAGAGAAAACAGTTATGCATAACAATTTCCTATATCACTTCCAAAAAATAAGACAAAGGCCAATACTACATTTTAAGGAAAAATCAATTATTTTTAATTTTTATGATTGAAAGAATAACATCTTAAGCATAATGAATTTAATTGTCTTTACTAATTAAACTATTTATGCTGTTTAATCATTTAAACATTAACAATGACAACATTTCTCTGTTTAGAAACAAAAGAATCAAAGAAAAGTCATTTCAAAACATTATGTCCAATAAACTTAGAACTATAATGAGTAAGCTATACAATGTCAGGATTTGAAAGGGTCATGGATATGTCGAAAAAGTAACTAAGTATGGAAAAAGACCCAGGACCACATGCTGATACCAGAGACATGCCTGTATTTCACACACAAACAGTACAAGTAATTGACAGCTCCTACAACCGTAATTAATTGACCTAGGATATACTTAAAAACAAATATGTTATCACATTGCTGGCTACAAGTCAAGACTGTCATTAAAACACCTATTTGGCATCTTATGGTTACATAAAATTAACAGTTAAAAATAAAGACAGGAGAGTGCATTTGGCCTGGTAGTTATGCCACCAGTTTAGGATGCCAGCATCCCACATCAGAGTGCCTAAATGTGATCCCTGGCTCTGGCTCCTGAATGCAGCTTCCTGATAATAAAGACCCTGGGAGAAAGCACTGATGCTTCACATAACCGGGTCCTTGCCAACCACGTGGCAGACCTGGACTGAGATCCTGGCCCAGGTGTAAGCATGAAGGGAATAAGCCTGGAGTGTATGTTTCTCCCCCTCCCCCTCCCCCTCCCCCTCCCCCTCTCCCTCTCCCTCTCCCCCTGCTTCTCAAATAAATGCAAAAGAAAAGAATTTTTAAAAGGGAACAAGAGAGAGAAGAAAAACTAAAGAAACAAATTTTTAGTAGTTTTTCTTTCTTGTATCCTAATGGCTGGGGAATGAACTACTGAACACATTTATAGCAATCCCAAGCCCCTCTGCAGTTTGAAGCTGTTTTTAATATTTTAATCTATGAACACTGCCTCCAACTTGAGTAACTTAAAAATGCAATACCTTATTATCTTTACCATTAAAAAGAAAGTCATATATTAATCTTCCAGATGACAATCAGAACTAAAATATATTTTAACAAACTTTGAATTTTAGTTAACCATGATCCCATATATTGAATATTCAGCAAGACACACCTACAAATGGCTTTATAAAAAAAAAAAAAAACACATTATTTTCTCTTCATTCCCAAGACCCACATGCTCTGATCTGCTACTTTTTAATTTATTTTTATTTTATTTTCATTCTCTGACCAAATAATTGGGTTCTTACTATGTCACAGACTTCGAAAATCCGAGCCTCAGTCATTGATTCTGCCAATCTGGAAAGCACCATGTGATTTACTGCACAGAACTCCTCATCCGATTCACCACCAATTCCACTGCACCTTCTCCAATTCCTACTGCATTTGCACCTGCAACTTCATTTCTGCCCTCTGTCCTTAGCCTCAAACACTGGCAGTCAGTACGCAAAAGAAATCAAAGTTCAAGGAGTATCTACGCAATTCACTCAGCTGAGGTTGGCATGTGCAATATGAGTTTCACAAGGTGGAGTTGCAAGAGACATGGTTATGTGTTCAAGGATTAGGTCTTAGTTAAAAGGAGGGCTGCAAGTCAAAGCTGCTTTGTGTGTGTGTCTTCAATGGACAACCATGCTTCAACTAAAAAGCAAAGAAAAATTTTAAATAACTTTTCAGCTTAATTCATCATAGCATATGTATTCTGATGTTTTATTCTTTGGAGACAGAAAGAGAAAATGAGAGAGAAAGAGAGAGAACCTAATCTGTATTCTGTAGTTTTATTTTGTGTGCTTATTGTTTTGAATCATACATTTTAGTTCAAAAAGAATTTAGAGATCTTTTTAGCCCAAATATTCATTTTTTCCCTTTTCTTTTAGATTTTCTTTTAATTTGAAAGGAAAGAGAGACAGACACAGACACAGAGAGATCTTCCACCTGCTGTTTCACTCCCTAAACTCTTGAAACAGCCAAGAATGGGCCAAGCGCAGGCCAGGAGTGAGGAACTCAGTCTAGGTTTCCCATGTGGACATCAGAGACACAACTCTTCAGCTATCACTTCCTGCCTCTCAGGATTTCATTAGCAAGAAGCCAGAATGGAGAGCAGACCCAGCACTTGAACCCCGGCACTCCAATATGGGATGCTTGCATCCCAGGCAGCTACTTGTCTGCTTTTCCAAATGCCTGCCTAAGATTTTTTTCATTCTGAAGATGGAAAGACTGAATTCAGTGAGGTTAAGTGAGGTTTAATGCTACAATAACTGAAATATCTTACAAAAGACCAGTGACCGCTAATTAAATTATCATTACTGACTGACAACTTGAACCAGTTCCAAAGATAACAAAGAGCTCTTAATTTTTTGTTTTAGAAAATTATTTGAGATGGATTTAAGACTATTTCTGAAGCAGCTTCCAAGGATTTTAATGGAAAACTTTCCATTAAAATTTGATCAAGGTTGGTTCAACGAAGAGGGGGCACTTATATCATGGTTTTTCCCTGAGATCAGCCCAGAAATTCAATACTTAAGAGAATTATATTAATACAGTAAGTAAAATATCACTGTTTTAAGCATTAGCCACATGAGGAAACTAACCATAACAACCATTTAATTCTGATACTATACCTGGCAGTTTACTTTCACTATTGAAAACCTTTCCAGCTTAGGAATTCCATTCTTAGGCTCATGAATTTAGGTTGAAGACAATGTGAGGATAATCTCTACCTGTCAGGGGTAATAAATTTATTAACTAATTTATTAACTAATACAGTTAATATTTCCTTCTGTCATCATGACAGGTTTAAAAAAAGACAGCCTCTTAAGACTGACTACTTATTTTAAGGGGAAAAAGTAGGAAAAGCAATTTGATGGTTTGCGTGAATTTTTTTAAGTAAAAGATTTAATATGTCAGGAAAATACAGTTGTAATTTACATTCAAATTATAGCACCTCATCAATGAATCACAGGTAATGTTTTTTACCTGTTGTTTTATTGCTGTTACTAAATTCTTTTTATTTTAATTTTTATTTATCTATTTGAAAGATAAGAGAAATACTGGTTCACTTCCTAAATGCCCACAATGGCTGGGACTGACTGTACTAGGGCCAAAGCCCAGAGCCAGTGACACAAATCCAGGCCTTCCAGTGAGTGACAGAAATCTAACTGCTTGAGCCATCATCGCTGCCTCCCAGGGTCTGCAGCAGCAGGATGCTGGAGTCAGTGGCTGGGGCTGGGAATTGAATCCGGGCATTCCACTGTGGGACACAGGCATCTTAAGGAGCATCTGAAACACTAGATGAAACACCTGCCCCTGTTGTTACTGCATTCTTTAACAATTAAGATACTCCACAGACAAAAAGGAGTGCTTCCTCATTAATCTTCCTATGATTATTTCAGACCTTCCTTCAATAGTCCATGTATGCTGACCATCATGAGATATGATGACCATCATGAGATATGCTGCCCATCATGAGATATGTTGACCATCATGAGACACTGGTACCTGCTTCAAGTTCTCCAAGGAAGCCAACTCACCCTTGTTTTTGATGGGTCCAAGCAGCTTTGATTATATGTGGAAGAGAGAACATACTAATTTTCAGAGATTAGTTTATTTGTAAGTCAAACTTCATAAGGTGATGAAATGATTACTTTAAAAATATTTTTAATTTAAAACTACATTAAATTTATTATTAGAAACAAGTTTGTACTTCATATTTTCAATTCTATATATATAGAGAATTTATTAAGAAATTACTTTTAATTAAAACATTGTCTTTAAAGTTATAAAAAGACACTTTATGATTGTTTTACCAAAGGAAAGAGTAGGAAAAAATTGTCTGCATAAAATGAAAGAGGAAATAAATTATTTGATTATTATAGTAAGCAACAGAATAGCACACTAATGAGGTAGTGTCACTCACTAAACGTTATATAGTGTAAGGTAAATACATGAGAAAGTCAAGGGGCTGCAGTCTCATTTTATCCTGAAGTGGTAACGGAGGACAAAGCTAAACAGATGGCACTCAGGATTTCTCAATGAATTCAGCATCTGTGTGTACATGTTGCATAAATGCCAATTAAAATGTGTCCGAGTAAATTTACATCCCTTGCTGATAGAAAGTAAGCCAATCTTGCTGGCTCAGGATCAAGGTTAAGCTTAATCATCTGCTGAACTTGCAGCAAGTTGCTCTCAAATTGTACAGAAATTCCCAGTGAAATAATAAAAACAGAACTCCTATTGATTTGTATTTATTTACATTCATAACTCATTTCTAAAGCCTTGGGCTAGAGCTCAAAGAGAAAAAAAAAAGTTACTACTTGTATGACTTGGCCAAGTACACTTCTGACCACATTTCCAACAAATACTTCTTTGATTAAAATGCCTGCCGGAATAAATTTTCCTAACCTCCTCCTTGCAACTTCCTAGTTGAGATAATTTTGTTTAAAAATTATGCTTTCAGAATCATTTTGTACAAAGGAAAAAGGCATGTAGCAGTAGGAAAATCATTTACCCAGGAAGGAAGACAGCATCTGCCTCAGAGTGACAGGCAGCCATGAAATTATTAGGACAAGAAAGGGCTTCCCTGACACCTGGTTTTACACAATGTGCTGCTTCAGTAGCACGCACCCCAAGCCCAGTTCATCTGTACCTACCTTAAGTTGTTACACTACTTTACACCTGGCATTTCTGAATTTAAAGCTTTCAATACCCACATAACTGACTCTAAAGTGAAAGTTTTACCTTGCTCTTAACATAGGAAATTACACCACCATTAAATATAATACTTTTTAAAATAAATTAATAAAATACTCAAGATAAAATGTTAATTTAGTTATAGCAAAATTTTTAAAACTATGTTTCATTAAATAGTAGTTTAAAATTAATGTTATATGTATTTATAAAGTCATTTATATTAAACATTATATACCACAGTCCCCTTTGAAGAATTATAATAGTTATTATCATATTACCATATTTATGGGATAGGTTGACATCTTGACAGCTGCACCAAATGTCCACCCATGTAAATATTTTAATACAATAATGATTAACATAATTCTTCAATGTAGACTACAGTATCTATTCCCATGCCAGCTCCTCCACTTCTGTTCCAGCTTCCTACTAATGTGCACTCTAGGAAGTAACAGATGATGGCTCAAGTATTTGGGTCCCTCCACCACATGAGAAACTGGGGTAGAGTTCTGGCCTCCTTTTTTTTCTGAAAAATTTTATTTATTTATTTGAAAGTCAGAGTTACACAGAGAGAGGAGAGGCGGAGAGAGAGAGAGAGAGCTCCTTCATCTGATAGTTCACTCCCTAGTTGGCCACAACGGCCGGAGCTGCACCAATCCAAAGCCAGGAGCCAGGAGCTTCTTCCGGGTCTCCCACGTGGGTATAGGGGCCCATGGACTTGGGTCAAGAACTTGGGCCATCTTCTACTGCTTTCCTAGGCCATAGCAGAGAGCTGGATGGGAAGTGGAGCAGCCGGGTCTCGAATCAGCGTCCATATGGGATGCTAGCGCTTCAGGCCAGGGTGTTAACCTGCTGTACCACAGCATCGGTCCCTAGTTCTGGCCTCTTGACTTCAGCCTGACCCAGGACAAGTGGAAACAGTGGATGGAAGGTCTATCTATATCTTTTTCTCTCTCTTCCTTCCGAATTAAATGAAAACAAATAAATAAAAATGATAAAATGTATAAGCCCTGTAGTAAAGAAATACAAGTTGTCCCAAGCATTTTCTGGACACATTTGACCATGACAATTTCACTTTATCTTTCCAAAATATTATTTATTTGAAAGGCAGCGAGGTAACATGAATGGAGAAACCCAACTGCTCCAGCCATCACCAATGCCTTCCAGGGTGCACATTAGCAGGAAACTGAAATTGGAGTCAGGCCTGGGACAGAACACATGCACTCAGATATAGGATGTGGGTGTCCCAAGTGGTGTCTTAACTACCACACTAAAACCTTAATTTTTCTAAATTATTTGAAGGCTATTATTGTCATGCTTCTAAAATGAAATCCTTGGGGTGTGGGTGCTTAGTCCACTGGCTAAGACACTCGTGTTCAATATTGGTTTTTGACTCCAGTTTCCTGATAATGTGGACCCTGGAAGGCAGTGATGGTGGTTCAAGTGAATGGATTCCTGCTATGCACTTGGGAGAGTGGATTTCATTCCCAGCTCGGCGCTTCCCTCCACTGGATGGGAACTACTGGATGGGAGCCCCCCCCCTCCTTTTTCTCACTCCTCTCTTTCTCTGTAGCTCTCAAATAAGAACATAATTTCAACATAAAATAAGGTTATTGGTAATACATGTTGTGAAAGATCAATGTAATACATGTTTATAAAGTTTTGTAGTTATGTACCAATAAAGTATGTCTGTGGAAAACAGGTGCATAAAGAAAAGATAACAAGCAACAGTTTCTCAGTAGTGAGAAATAATATAAAATATAATGGATACTAAATACCACTCTTTTCATACAAAAGTATTATATAACTCCATGTGAGTGTTTCTCAGCTGTCCACTTCAAATAGCTAAAAATGTAGCATTTGGTGCAAAGGTACTTCCAACAGTTTATGGAAAAAATGGAAATAAAAGATATTTTGGCTAAAAAATGAAGCTGTGTAGAAGGCTTTGTGTTAAGAACTGGATCTCATTTAATCCTTTTAGGAGATTTCTGACTGTTTTACAAATGAAAAAACTGACATTAGGGGAGATTCAGTCAACTGTATTTAAGGGGGAACCAGGGTCCCATCTTACATTTGTCTGATGTCAAATTCCATAATTTAAATACTGAGCTCTGCTAAAACCCTAGGCCAAGGATTTTGTTTCATATTATATGCATTCCCAAAGTACATCACCACAGTACCATACAATAATAACAACAACAAAAAAAGCTATTAATACTGACTCATTCACTATTTGGTGCAAGGTACATGTGTTTTTAGCACCAACATGAATTTCATTGATTATTATACACGGTGCCAGAACCTGATAAACAATTCATTAGATGAGTACATGCATCTCATTAATTCTAGCTAAAATCATGACTTATAATATTATTACTATCCCAAGTTATTAGTGAGAAAACAAAAAGATACAGAGGTACAAAAACCAGGATACAAACCGCATCAGTTCAATTCTAAAATTAGTGTTCTAATTAAATCAGTGTAATACCACAGAGGGAACACATTGTTTTCCTAACATACAGTTTTCACATTGAGTTCTTGCTTCAAAAAAACTTGTCAAACTTTCATACACAGTAAATATTTATTCATTTTACTTACATTTGTTTCTCTTTTAAAATATTTATTTATTTATTTGAAAGGTAGAGTTGCACAGACAGAGAGAGACAGATAGAGATCTTTCATCTGTTGGTTCACTTCCCAAATTCCTGCAACATCCAAGGCTGGGCCAAGCAGAAACCAATAGCTAGGAGCTTCCCCTGGGTCTCCCGTGTGGATGGAAAGATGGCCCAAGCACTTTTCCAAGCACATTAGCAGAGAGCAATATCAGAAGTGGAGCAGCTAGGATTCGAGCCCAGCAGTTCAACACACTGTGCCACACCATTGACCCCTCATATTTGTTTCTTAAATGATTAAATTATCAAAATTAATGGGAAGATTCTTTTAGATTTTTAAGAATTTTTTAAACATTGCCTCAAAAGATATGTTTCCACAATAAAATGATAAAACAAGATTATTTCATAATGTTAATATTGATAATCTATAATTTTATAGAATGACTGAAAAATATAGTTGGATGGAAAGGAAAAAAACTTCAGTTGGTAGATTTACTCTATGCTTAATGTGGCATGCTAGATAATATCCAATGCTCATCCATTTTCCTTAGCTACATCTCCTTCCCTTTACACATCCATAGATAAGTGTATCTGACATACAGCAGGTACACAAAATAGTTTGTTCCTGAATACATTACACACCTTCATTTTAGGACTGAACTGATTTAATATTGTGTCTCATTTCCATATTTGTTTCTCCACTATTTCTAAGGCCTTGATTAGTTCTGGGTAACTGGATTTTGGCACTGATTCTTTCACAATAATAAGCTCAGTAGCTGCTTTTTAAAATAAATTAAGTAATCGCATCTAATTCTTAATATACTCTTAGAAGATGGTGTTTGTTTCCCGCAGCTTAATTTAGTTTTGTCCCAGGAATAGTAACTACTATGTGGCAGATGAGTATCTAACCAAGCAAGGTGTGTCCAATCCCACGGCCACTTGTCTTTCATTTATGCATTCACCAGTTATTTAGTTTGACTCGGATATTGTACATGGCCATGATACCTGTGACAATGTAAAATATGTGAACAATTTAAGTAATCTCATTGTCTTTTTTCTTTCTTTTTCTTTTTTTTTTTTTTTTTTTTTTTGACAGGCAGAGTGGACAGTGTGAGAGAGAGACAGAGAGAAAGGTCTTCCTTTGCCGTTGGTTCACCCTCCAATGGCCGCCACGGCTGGCGCACAGTGCTGATCCGAAGGCAGGAGCCAGGTACTTATCCTGGTCTCCCATGGGGTGCAGGGCCCAAGCACTTGGGCCATCCTCCACTGCACTCCCGGGCCACAGCAGAGCTGGCCTGGAAGAGGGGCAACCGGGACAGAATCCAGCACCCTGACCGGGACTAGAACCTGGTGTGCCGGCGCCGCAAGGCGGAGGATTTGCCTAGTGAGCCACGGTGCCGGCCTTATCTCATTGTCTTTACTGTCTTCAAGATCATGGTCCTTTAAACTAGGCTGATTTATGGGATACATCTTTAAATGTGTTATTTATCTTTTAATTGAAAAGAAATCATTTGAGAGAGAGACAGACTGAGATAGTTGGTTCAGTCTCCTAATGGTTACAATGGTTGACATTGGGCTGAGGCGTAGAAATTCAAGCTCTAAGTCTCCCACATGGGTGGGCAGGAAGCCAGTTACCTAAACTATCACCACTGCCTCCTCAGGTCTACACCGACCAGAAGCTGCAGTCAGGAGCTGGAACCAGGAATTAAACCCAGGCACTCAGGTTTGTGATATAGCCCTCATAACTACTGGTTAAATATCCACTCTTAAGTGTTATTCTATGATGCAAACAAATATGCTGGCTAAAACATTCTTCAATAAAAACACTATAATCTACCACTTGAAAGTATCAGAGGAAGCTCATTTCAACATCCATGTTCTGGTAAGCATTAGTTTATAGGAAAGAACCAACAAAAGGCAATAAGCAGTTCAAATGGTGTAGCTTGCTCAACAAACGCTTAAAAGCAGCAATTACTAACATCCATATTTTGTAAAGTGACTCTATTTGCTTTGCATAAGTCAACACAGTTGGAAATGACCTTCTATTCTCATTGTTAAGTATGAATGACTGAAAAATGTATTTAGTATTTTCCATTTAATATTGACTTTTACCAAATATATTTAAAAGTATTTCAAAGAGCTAGGAGAAAAACAGTTAAACATAAGCTTCTTTAAGTGCAAATCAGTTTTGAAATCCATGTATAGCTTCTGTATAATATGTTTTTTCCACAACTTTCAGAAGACATCTCATATTAAATCAATATCCACTGCTAATTTGATAATACTCTTCAATGCATATGACAAAACTTAAATTTTGCCTATAACTTTGATTACTTGAAGAATGGACTTCTTCCAGTTTTCCCCAGGCTCTTACATTTAGTAGATCTGACATTTCTGACTTGTGTGAATCATATTTTTTTAAGAAATGCATTATGTGCATATACTCTTTGTACAGGATGCCAATTTGTACCCATCATGAAACAAAGCTGATTAACTAGTAAACCATCCAATATAATTCTATCTTTTGGCAAGCTTGATCTAATAGGAGTTTTTACACTAAATTATCCAGATGAACACAAACCTTGGACAATTAGGTCCTACTAGCTCATGTGAGTAATTGCTGGGGTGGAAAATTGCAGCAAGTATGAAGGCACAGATGTTCATTTTCAGATGTCCAAACGAATCAGGGGAAAGTTCCTTTTCACACTGAATTCTATTTATATAACACATTTTGCATTATTAAATATACCTCATATATTAACAGAAAAATATGTAAGATTATTAAACGACAAGGAGACTGGTAAGATGTTTACAGCATGCATGATAGGACTGCGCTTATTACTTTGCAATAGCTCTTCACTCAACAGCCAGTAAGTTAATAACTGCTCTGTACAAAGAGTCAAAGTTACAGAAAAACAGGCAATGGCACCTGCCTTTAAATATGTGCAAAGATCCTTGGGTTTTCTGAGAAAAAAAAATTATCAAAGCTCTAAGGTGCTCCTAACTGTTCTAATGACCTTGTCTTATTTTCTTTGGTGCTTTATCACAGTATTTCACTATACTTCAGTCTCTGGTCCAAGTTCTATCCTATTGTTTACAGCAAAGTTACTGTCTGGAAAACATAGGTCTTTGATTGAAAGGTGGTTTTCTTCTCAGTTGCCTTAACTATTGCTTTAGCCATTTTCAGCTGTGGTCGGGGGCAGATGGCCTCAGCCTCTCTCTTGAGATCTGAGCATCTTAATCTGTGGAATTGAGGGATAGCCAATCACAGAACACCACACTGGAAGTTTCCATTTATGAAGATTCTACTCTTTTGGATTTCAAGCACTTCTGTTGGATCAAACTCTTATCTTTATATTTTCAGCATGATATATCTGGTCATTTTTTATTGTCTGTTTACCCCCACATACCCTATCAGTTCCAAGAAAGCTATTGTCCATAGCATATGGTCTTGAGAAAATAGTAAGTGCTCAGTAAGTATTGTTAAATGAATGAATGAATGAACCCTTAATCTCCTGACGAACACTTATCTATGACAAGAATTAAATTAACAGAATTCCAATACAGGATCGGCCTTTATCTACTATAAATATGATTCCATAAAAAGCAAGGAAACATTTGGTTATTGTTGGCAAAAATACACCAATCTTCCGACACAGGTATTTTCCTCTGCAAATTAGTTTATAAATGAGAAAATATAAATATAGATTGGACCTTGCTTAAGAACAGAGACTATGGAATCAGAAATCTGAGTGAGAAACTTTGCTCTGCCACTTACTTAGTACATGGCTTTGGATAAGTTACTTAAGTGGTTGTGTTTGAATTTCCTCATATATAAAAGGCAGTAATAAAATAGGATTAGTAAAAACACTACCAAAGAATTGTGGTGAGGAATGAATTCGTTACATGTGACTCACTTAAAACAGTCCACAGCATACTGAATAATAGCTAGAAATGTTGGCTAGTATAGTTAATTGTAATGTAGTTGCACACTCAGCTTAATAATCATTAATGGATACTATCTTTGGCATAATTTCTACTGTTACTAATTCCATTGAGAGTTTGGTTAGATGTATAATAATATTTCCTTATTTAATTAATTTGAAAGGCAGAGAGAGGGAGAGGCAGAGACAGAGATCTCCCATTCACTGGATCACTCCCCAGATGCCCCCAAAAGCCAAGGCTGGCCCAGGCTGAAAACAAGATCTAGGAACTTAATCTGGGCCTCCCAAGACTATGGCAGAAACCCAACTACTGGAGCCATCACCCAGGGTGTGCAAGGAGCTGGAGTCAGCAAGGAAGCCAGGACTGAAGCCCAGGAACCCCAATGTGGGAAGCAGGAATCCCAATCAGCATCCTATCTACAGTATCAAATGTCCACCACACGGTTAGACTGATAAGAACAGCAAGAGATTGGCAAACATTGGGCAGAGAGAAAAATCTCTTTCCTGATTTTGAAAGCTGAGTACTGAACTCCTGATAGGTGCTAACCCAATTAGATTGATATGCATAGATAGACCTTGGGAACAGATAATTAAAACAGCATCCATAACATCTTAATCTGCATAAGCTATCTTAATTAATTCCACTCACAAACAGTAACATCTGAGGATTCAGAGAAAGTACACAGCAATGTCAATTTGAGGATTTTTTTTTTAAAATTGGAGAGAAATGATACAGAAGTAGTGAAGGCCCATGAATACTTTCTTCCTTCCAAAATTTTCTCCAGGACATAGCTGGGAAAAACACTATGTGGGACCTTGTTGTTTTCTGATTATTATAATTACTGAAATTGATATATATATATATATATATATATACTTTAAGCTTATTTTGTATATGATAGTTCAAAGTGAAGTGGAATATTTGTCTACAAATTGAAAGCACACCCAAAGAATTAACCAGTATTGGAGCACATACCTAATCATTTTGACTGAGTTTATATAAACACACACACACACACACACACACACAGGAGTCAAAACCATACCTTGGCTATGGGCAGGCACTTTGAGACAGTGGGTTAAGCAAACACTTGAGATATCCGAATCTCATTTTGGACTGCCTGGAATTGAGACCTGCATCTGCTTTTTTTTTTCTTCTAAAGATGTATTTATTTATTTGAAAGGTGGAGTTTACAGAAAGAGAGGGAGAGAGATCTTCCATCTGCTGGTTCACTCCCCAAGCAGCTGCAATGGCCAGGGCTGTGTTGATCTGAAGCCAGGAGCCAGATTCTTCCTCTGGGTCTCCCACCTGGGTGCAGGAGACCAGGGACTTGGGACATCTTCTACTGCTTTCTCAGAGCCCAGCACGGGCCCCTGCCTCTGCGTTCAATCCAGCTTCCTCCTAATGCAAGGCCACAGGCAATGGCCCAAGAAGTTGGGTCCCTGCCACCCTTGTGGGAGACTGACATGCTATTCCTGGCTCATTGGTTTTGGCCTGATGCAGCTCTGGTTATTGCATGCATTTGGTCACTGAACCAGTGGATAAAAAATCAATCTTCCTCTTTCTCTCCCTCTCCCCCCTCCCTCTCCATCCTCTCTCTCATTCTGTTGCTCTGCTTTTCAAATAAATTAAAATAAACTTTTAAAAAATATGGTTTATTTTCTATTAAAAATGTTTTTACATTTATTTTTGACTTATTAAACTGAGATTGAACAGACAGCTACATGTTAAGGCAACACACTAAAATAAGATACAATTTCTAAAATGCAAAGCATTTTAAGCTGTTAAAAAATAACTGTACAGGCCGGCGCCGTGGCTCAATAGGCTAATCCTCCGCTTGCGGTGCCGGCACACTGGGTTCTAGTCCCGGTCGGGATGCTGGATTCCGTCCCGGTTGCTCCTCTTCCAGGCCAGCTCTCTGCTGTGGCCCGGGAGTGCAGTGGAGGATGGCCCAAGTGCTTGGGCCCTGCACCCACATAGGAGACCAGGAGAAGCACCTGGCTCCTGGCTTCGGATCAGCGCCGTGTGCTGGCCGCAGCGGCCATTAGGGGGTGAACCAATGGCAAAGGAAGACCTTTCTCTCTGTCTCTCTCTCTCACTGTCCACTCTGCCTGTCAAAAAAATTTTAAAAAACTGTACAAAAAAAGCCTTGCCTTAGTTACAGCAAAGAATGGTGTCGTGACCGGTGCTATGGCATAGCAGGTGAAGCCGCTGCCTGTGGCTCTGGCCTCCCAATTGGGCCTCGGTTCAAGTCCTGGCTGCTCTACTTCTGATCCAGCTCCATGCTAATGCACCTGGGAAAGCAGTGGAAGACGGTCCAAGTGCTTGGGCCCCTGCACCCATGTGAGAGATGCAGAAGAAGCTCCTGGCTCCAGGCTTCAGACCAGCCCAACTCTGGCCCTTGCAGTTATTTGGAGAGTGAATCAGCAGATGGAAGATTATCTCTCTCTCTCTCTCTCTCTTTCTCTCTCTCTATAACATTGCCTTTTGAGTAAATAAATAAATATTTTTAAAAAAGAATGGTGTCAATTTTGTGCTTCTGCTATTTTTCCACTCCATATTTATGTATGTTCATGTATCTCCCCTCATATCAAATCATCCACTCACACTTTCTTTCATGGTACTTTGATATCTTACTCCTTTCTCCACTGCCACAATTTGTTTTTAAGTTGAGACACATTGCCTCAACTTCTGATTTTCTCACTCTATTGAAACTCTTTTCAGGGGCTGGCACTGTGGCATAGCAGGTTAAGCTGCCATCTGCTGTGCTGGCATCCCAAATGGAAACCGGTTCAAGTCCCGGCTGCCCCATTTCTGATCCAGCTCGCTGCTAATACACTTGGGAAAGCAGCAGAAGATGGCCTAAGTGCCTGGGCCCCTGCATCCATGTGGGAGACCCAGAAGAACCTCCTGGCTCCTGGATTCAGATTGACTCATCTCTGACTGTTGCTTCCATTTGGCGAGTGAACCAGTGGATGGACGATTCTTTTTCTCTCTGTAATCTGCCTTTCAAGTGAGTAATAAAATAAATCTTAAAGAAAAAAAAAGAAACTTTTTTTCAAGTCAGCTTTTCAAAACCTCCTAATTGTCCTAATCAAAAAGTCTATTTTCTGGTTATATACTATCTGATTATTGTGCAGAATTTATTACTCTTACACCCATGCTCCTTTGTAGCATTTGTTGCGGTTTGGGTAAGGCTTGTCCCCTAAAACATCATGTGCTGGAAGCTTGGTCCCCAGTGGAGCAGTATGGAGGAGGGTGGACCCTTTAAGAAGCAGAGCTGTGTGGGAGGTAATTGGGGCTGGGGTTTCCAACCTCACCAATGGATTGCTTGTGACCGCCTGACAGAGTTTCTGGTATAGAAGAGAAAAGCTGGCCCCTCCTCAGTTCCTTGCTTTCTCTTCTTATGGGTGATCTCTCCCCATGGGTGAGGCCATCAATGGCAAACATCAGCCTAACTTTGGACTTTTCAACCACCATAAAGAGGAGCTAAATAAACCTCTTTTCTCAGCTTGAGGTATTATGTTTAAGAACGCAAAATGGACCAAGGCAGTGCCCTGGTCCTTCTTGGTACCTGCCACACTCCTTTCCCCTGCTTGTCCCCATGCATCCCCACCTGTTCCTTCTCCACTTCCTCGATTCGATTTTTATCCATGCTTTCCTTTTGGTTATGATTTTTGAATTCTCCATCTGTCCCTTTCTTTTTCTGCTAAAGATCCTTTCTTACTGCATATTACTCAGCCCCATGATGGTACTTCCTGGCTGGGCAGGGGGCTCCAGGATCTATAACCCTAGCACAGATTTTTCCCACAAGTTTTAAATGAATGGTTCCCACTTGCCTGGTACATAACCACCTCCACATTACATGGATTTCACCAACACTACTCCTCTAGAAAAATAATAGATAGCAAGTCACTTTCGTTTCTTCTGTACTTTCTGTCTCAGCATATCAGTAAACAAACAAACAAACAAAAAACCTAAAGTCAATCTGAAATCCTCCCTGTAAATCAGCCCCATAGTCTAATTTATCACAAAATTCTCCCAAACCAAGCACTTTCATTCCAGTCCCAGTTTCACAAATTAAATCGTTCTCACCTACTTCTTTGTCTTGACTAACCATAATCATTTAATTCCTTACAAATGGACTCAAAGCATAGACTACAACACAAATAAGTACATAAAATCTCCAGAAAGGTGAAGCCGTGCATAGTTCAAAATCATTTTCTGCGTGTTTCTAATATAACCGACATTCCTTTCCCCTGTTTTCTTTGTGCTTGAGGTTGAAATCACCTCTCTAATCCTTTTAAGTGGTTTTTATCCTCTGCTACACACTGAAATCCCCTGAGGAGATAGAAAAATTCAGACATTGTAGTCCCACACCCAGAAATTTAGAAATAACTGTTCTGGGAATTCAGAGCAACATTCCCAGGGTTCAGAAAACTTCCACTGGCTGAGGATATTCATAGAACTGCTATGGATTTGGATTTTTTAATTTAATGCTTAACATTTAAATCAAATTTCATATGGTTATATAAAATACAGTAGGATTGCTATACAGTAGTATATAGCAAATACAAATATTTATAAAATTTTGAGGCACTAAGCAGGCACATCATGACCCAAACGCTGGGGATTCTTTGACGTGAATTGTGTAGTACTTTATATTTTTATTATTATTATTATTTTAAAGATTCATTCATTTATCTGAACATCAGAGCCACACAGAGAGAGAAGGAGAGCATAGAGAGAAAGGTCTTCCATCCGATGGTTCACTCTCCAACTGGCTGCAACGGCCGCAGCTGTGCCAATCCAAAGCCAGGAGCCAGGAGCCTTTTCCAGGTCTCCCACATGGGTGCTGGGGCCCAAGCACTTGGACCATCCTCCGCTGCTATCCCAGGCCATAGCAGAGAGCTGGACTGGAAGTAGAGCAGCCAGGACCAGAACTGACATCCACACGGGATGCAGGCACCGCAGGCGGTAGTCTCACCCACTACGCCACAGTGCCGGCCCCAGTACTCTTTTAATGCAGCTGTTTACAAACTGGATTCCTGTCAACTGGCCTGATAGTTTTGCTGGGCCAAGTAATTATTCCACTATAGTCATCTTCTGAAATATCAGCTATGAACCTGTCACTCCCTTGCTTTAAAAATTTTTCTTGACTCCAAGTTGTCTTGTTTGATTCCAAATTCATCATTTAAGTAGATAAGTTAGAAAAATTAAGTATATATCCTTAAGTATAGTGCAACCACTATATCTCTTCAAAGCAGACAGCCTTATTTCTTCCGTCTCTGTCCTTACATCCTATAATGATATATTTTACCTTTCAACCAAGTACACATTTACTTTCCTCTGTCTACAAGTTTTTTTTTTTTCCTATGTGGCAAATTTCCATTTAAGTTGCAAAAGACAGAGTTCTCCTCTCATATATTCTAGGATCTCTCTATATGGTATTGATTAAAAGTTTCCTAGAGCATTCATTACATTATATACTGCAGTTATTGTCATACATGTTGGTTTGTCCCCATTAAATATTGAGATCCTCAGACTAAAATTGGCATTTTAATTTTTACATGTTTTTCTGATATCTGGAACTAGCTAAGAATGAAGAAGTAATTTAATATATGTCCACAATAAATTCATTCAGAAATTTATACTGACTGCATACTATGTGTCAGGGATTGTACAAGGCATTATAAAAATAACAAACCACTAATTCTTGACAAATAAGGAAGGAATAATGAAATTCAAAAAGTGAATGAGTGTTGTTTGGTACATGTAAAAACAAAATAAAGCGAGATTTGACTAAATCAAATAGCTCAAGCTCAATCTGTACTACCAACCAAAGATTTCTTCTACATATATAATCAATTCTTATTTTTTTTGTTCATAGGAATTCAATATCAATAACAACTCTATTAATGATACCACATAATGATAAAGCCACATAATCAGAAAAAAAGACATTTTAAATAAGAAGTTTATTATTTCTAAAATAGGCCAATTAATGCTAGCATATCCTATATAAGTATCATCAAAACATCAGTAACTAGTTATATAGAGGTGAGAGCTGTGGTGTTGGTTACTTGAGGCTGACAGTGGATTCACCATCAAGCCATCCACTCAATGCATCAATTTCCTCACCTGTAGAACAGGGTTAAGAACACTGATTCTTAACTGCTATAATTAAATGAGATTGTTCATAAAAGCCTGAATAAAACAACTGCCACATTCTAAAAACAGTTAAAATATTAGCAATAACAATTTTTTACTATCTAACCCATAAGACGACAATATAGATACATGGTCAAGAGCACAGCTATTAAGTTAAAGCAGGTAGTAATTCAACTTTTGGATTAGAATGTTTAGTTATATGGCCTAAGGAAACATAAGAGTCTGAGTATACAGATTTCAGGGAAGTTATATCAAAACAGCCTGCTACTAGCACAAAAAATAGACATGTAGATCAATGAAACAGAAGAGAAAACCCAGAAACTAATCCACACATCTACAACCAACTAATTTTTGACAAATGTGTTAAAATCTGGATAGTCTCTTCAACAAAATGTTGGGAAAACTGGATCCCCATGTACTAAAGTAGGAAACAAGACCCCTACCTTACAACTTATATAAAAATAAACTCACAATGGATCAAAGATCTAAATCTATGACCTGATATCATCAGATAACCAGATAAAAACATTAGGGAAACTTTTCAAAGTGTTGGCATAGGAAAAGACTTCTTGGATAAGGCCCTAAAAGCACAGGAAATAAAAGCAAAAATGGGCAAATGGGATTATATCAAACTATGAAGCTTCTGCACAGCAAAAGATACACTTAACAAAGTGAAGAGGCAACTGACAAAATGGGAGATATTTGCAAATTACACATCTCATACAGGATTAATATCCAGGCCATATAACAAGCTCAAGAAACATAACAACAACAACAAAACAAACAATCCAGTCAAGAAATGAGCATAGAACATGAACAGGTATTTTTAAAAGGATGAAATATATAATGGCCAACAGACATGTGAAAAAATGCTCAGGATCACTAGCCGTCAGGGAAATAGAAATTAAAAACCACAATGATGTTTCACCTCACCCCAGTTAGAATGGCTATCGTCCAAAATAATAAATACTAGCAAGGACATGAGGAGAAGAGTTACCCAAATACACTGTTGGTGGGAATGTAAACTAGCACAATTATTATGAAAGACAGTGTGGAGATTCCTCAGAAATCCAAAAATAGAACTACCATATTACCCAGCCATCCCATTCCTGGAAATTTACCCAAATGAAATGAATTCAGTGTATGAGTTATCTCTACCCCATGTTAATGTACAGGAGCTAAGATATGGAATCAACCCAGATATCTATCAACTGATGACTGAATAAACAAAATGTGGTGTATATACAATATGGAATACTATTCATCAATAAAAACAAATGAAATTCTATCTTTTTCAACAAAATGAATGCAACTGGGGACCATTATGCTTAGTGAAATAAGCAAACCCAAAAAATGACAAAAATATATTTTCTCTAATATGTGGTAGTTAATACAGAATACAACAAAAATAATGTATAAGAATGAAACTGACATCTTATGATTTGATCATTGTTTATAGCCCTTATCTAAATTCCTGTGGAACACTGGTCTTTCCAGATTTTTATTTGTTAAACATTGTGGTTAGTGGTGCATTAAGCCTGTGACATAAAGCGAACTGAAGGTATGTTCCTGCAAAACTTAAAGAAAAAAAAGGAAGGAAGAGGTATGGAAGGGATGAAAAAGGAGGAGAAGTATGAGTATCTTCTTAGCATTGTATCTATGAAATATATGAAATCTATTCTCTTTATATAAGTAAAATGAAGAATTTTTTTAAAAAGAGTCTAGGTATAGAAAGCATGATTACTTCATATCTGTGAATGATTAAGTGATGGCAATGCATGAAATCCATCCGAACAGTTAACTTTAAAGTTAATTTGGGAAAATAGATATGTTTTTTCCAAGAAAATTGATGCTCTATGGCACATACATCAAAAATGCATATTGTATTGATCTCCAAAATAGTTAACAACAAAAATTACCAAATTTATTTTACTCAAGTCAAAATTGATTCTTCCACATATTAAATTGCTTTATGTCTAATTTCTTTTAAAAAAAGATTTATTTATCTATATGAAAGGCAAAGATACAGAAAGAG